>NC_052041.1:5893871-5938049 GCF_015832195.1 Motacilla alba alba
TCAGAAATAGAAGAACTGAAAATGCTGATTATAACGGCCTTTGACACCCAAAAAAGTTGTGGAAAAACCCTTTCCAGAAAAAAATGCAGGCCACAATCTGTGTGAGGATTGCCACGAAGTGAATCCATGGAGAATAAAACACCTGGGAAACAAAAACCCTTCACTGGGTGCAATCCCTGCCCATGGAACGAGAGGATCTTGGCGATCCCTTCCAACTCAGAGCACTCTGACCTTCTGGGAGTAAAAGTCTGGATTTGGAGGACAGAAGTTCAAGACTCCACTGGTGAACTAGTGGCAAACACAGTTTAATCAAGGGGCAGAGTTTCCTAGGGAAGCAAAGCAACTGAAACCCGAAGGCCCGCAGAGAAAGGCAGCTGGGCTTTGCCACCCTGAGCCAGCTCAGGCCTGGGGACCCTGGGTGTGGGCAGGGGCACAGGGGGGCTGCAGAGCTCCTGGAGAGAAGCCCCAGGCCTCTGGCAGGAACGTGCTAATTTCTACCATATCGACAGTTTGGTTAGAGCGTTAATGATCCTCATTTCCATATTGAGTTTTGTCACTTTCACTTGTTCAACACGCCAGCACAGAGCTCCTGGCACTGGAAATCCATAGCAGGAGTCACAGGCAGAGACTGCACACTAATGATGACACATTGCTCACAATTGTCTTTTTGGGTTTGGCTCAGGCCACTCCGCTGTCGCTGACTCTTCCAGGTCTCCTGCTGCAGCCAGTCCTGTGCTGGTGGATCCAATATCCACCCGTGCTGCCCAGTCAGCCCCATTTCCTTTTCCTCTGTGCTCCCCACAGACCAGTGGTACTGCATTCTGGTTATTCAGCACCAGGTGCTGGCAGAAATGATGCTCTGTGTGTTCAGGAGAGGGATCACTCTACAAAATTTAACTCTGTACAATTGAATGGTGTGTCCTAGAGAGGTTGAGCTCCACTACTGGCAAATCTGTGTTTTCTGTGAATGTCAGTAAAAAATTATCAATATTAGTTAAGGATCGTTATGTAAGCTCCTGAAAGCCTCTGTTTTCACCTTTAAACACATTTGTGGCTGTTATCCTCAGCTGAGATGTGTAAATTCAAGTGCCTTCTCCACCATCCTGGGTAGCAGAGCAGAGTCCCAGGAGCACCCCTGGAGCAGGGAGGCTGGGTCCTCATTAATGCTCTGCAAAATCAACAACTTTAACATGCAGCTCTCACTCAGCCCCCACTGTCACTCAGGGTATTCATCAACTGCTGCTTTATTTTAATGCGCCACGTTGGGATTAATGAACAGCAAGGTTTGATTTACACAGGGCTTTGATTTGTGCCTTCCATTGTAGCTTCCCTTCCCTTTGCTCTTGCCAGGTTCCAGCTCCTGGCTGGGCAGGATGAGTTACTTCCAAATATTCCTCCTTTCTCTCAGGATGTTACTTCCAAGTATTCCTCCTTTCTCTCAGGATGAGTTACTTCCAAATATTCCTCCTTTCTCTCAGGATGAGTTGCTTCCAAGTATTCCTCCTTTCTCTCAGGATGAGTTGCTTCCAAGTATTCCTCCTTTCTCTCACGATGTTACTTCCAAGTATTCCTCCTTTCTCTCAGGATGTTACTTCCAAGTATTCCTCCTTTCTCTCAGGAAACACCTCTGCCCTCTCAGCACAGTTTGGAGTTTCAGGCTGCCTCTGGCTCGTGCCTGGTGAAGGCCTGCAGCAGGATTGTTTCCCGGGGGGAAAATGTCTGTTCTTTGCTTGGATTCTTTGCCATAATTTTGGTACTTTCTTTTTTTTAATTTTTTTTTTTTTTGGTCTAAAGAGAATTCTGCCTTGCACAAACAGCACCCCCAGACCTGTCCCTTCCCACGTCCCATCCTAATCAATGCCTCAGCTCCTCCTGTTTGCTTGAGGAGCGACTGTGCCCATCAGGATGCAGGCAAAGGCATTTCTGAGGGTTTTTTCTTCTTTTAATTAGAAGTGATTTCATTTCTTCATCACTCATCTGGTGATTGGCTGTACCTGCCCTTTCTTAGAGCTTTTTCTCTTCATTAGTGTTTATGCTTTGTATAACTAAGAAAATAATTAACCGTGCTGGGTTTTATTGGCAGCACTTTGCCAAGCTGTTGGTGGGTGTCTGCACTATATCATAATTTGATGGTGTCTCTGCTGCCGTGCAGAAGCAGGAGAAGAAAAATGCCACATAAACAACGGCTCAGACAGAGTTGGAACGATCCAGTAATTTTGATTTATCCTTTGCATTCCGTGGGACTGTATTAGCAGTTAAAGTCGATGGGTAAACGATTCCCACACAATCGCAGGCAGAAACACAAAAGAAGCTCCCGGGTGAGATTTAGTGCCGGGCAGTCCGTTCAGAGCCCGGCTCGGGGGTGAGCTCCAGCCCTGCCTCACGTTCAGCCACCCACCCCAAAGGCAGGGCTGCGCCCGGGCTCTGGGAGCTGCTGCGGTGCCAGCCCCACTCGGGGGTCCCAGGGGCTCTGAGGAGCAGGGGGGCCCTGGGCAGCAGCTCCAGGTGCAGCCCCGAGCTGCAGGCAGGGCTGGCTGGGTCTGAGGGGTCCAGGAGCAGTGAGGGATGCTGCTGGCATCCCCTTCACTCCAGGGACATGGGGAGGGTGCACTGTCCAGTTAAACACTCACATTTAACTGTGTCCAGTTAAACACAGCACATATAACTGCTGTGCAGTTAAACACCTGCATTTAACTAACTGTGTCCAGTTAAACACACAGATTTAACTGTGTCACCTGTGTCCAGGTAAACACAGCACATGTACCTGTGTCCAGTTAAACACTCACATTTACCTGTGTCCAGGTAAACACTCACATTTACCTGTGTCCAGGTAAACACAGCACATGTACCTGTGTCCAGTTAAACACTCACATTTACCTGTGTCCAGTTAAACACTCACATTTGCCTGTGTCCAGGTAAACACTCACATGTACCTGTGTCCAGGTAAACACTCACATTTGCCTGTGTCCAGGTAAACACAGCACACTGAGCCAGCCCAGCCAGGGGGGCATTGCCAGGGATTTATTCTGCTGTCTTTTAGCTCCAAGCATCCACCTCCCAGTGCAGGAGGGGAGGGAGGTTGAGCAGCTCCAGAGCTGAAGCAGAATTGATTTAATTGGAGCTGAAAGTCCCCGTGGCAGGAGGTCCCGAGGACAGGAACAATTCCCTTGTACACGGCTCCATCCTGGGACTCTGCTCTGGGAGAGCAGGAAACTGTGCTCCAGCCAAAATCCCAGCAGATCAGGGAAATGCTTAAGGGATCTGAGCTGCAGTGCTTACAAGGTACTGGAGCATCTCTGAGAGTGTCATTTATTGATGTCTTGCGAGGGAAATGTTGATTCCTTTTTGTAAATTGCATTTTTCATCAAAAGTCACTGAGACTGAAAAATCGCTTGTGACTGACAGGCTGTGTGTGCTCCAGTTTGATGTGAGTGCTTTGGCTGGTGGAGCCGGAGAATAGCCTGGGAATAATTACCCAGCCTAACACGTTCCCTGGGTGACAGACAACATCTTCATTTCACAGGCCAAGCTGTTTCAAGAGACTTTTCCTCCTGACTCCTGTCTCCCTTTTCCCATGACGGGATCATTTCCCACCTCTCCTTTCCCTGCTTCAGCCCTGCACACAGCTTTGGCAGGACAGGAATGGTTTGGGGCAGCCAGGGGAGCTCCAGCCTCCTGTGTGTGTGAGAGAGAGTTCACAGCTAAAGCTTCACTCCATCTCCTGGAATCCCAGAGGAGGAGGGGACTCCACAGCCAGGGCAGATCCTCTAATTCCCTCTGTGGGACTGCCAGTGCCTCTAACAGCAGGTGCCTGCGGTGACAGTGACACCCTGGGATGCTCCCAGCCCCCTTTTCGTGCCTGGAAACCACCCAGCTCTGGAAAAAACTCCTTCCTCACCGAGGCAGAGCCCTTGGGGCCAGGGGACATCCCTGCCTCTGCCAAGCCCTGGGCCAGGGTGGCTCCTGTCCCTGCTGCAGCTGGCACGGAGCAAATCTGGAGCTGCTTTTTGGAGCTGCTCTGGGGAATGGCAGTGAAATCAGATTTATCCACGCAGGGTCTGGCCTGGGAGCCCCCTGCCCTCCAGGTGATGACCAAAACTCTTGAAAGCGTCACAGAGCTCATGCCTTGCTGAGGAAGGGTGGCAAGGGGGCCCTGAAGGGAGTTTGGACCAAAACATCCCAATTTAATATGCAGATGGCAGAGTAAAGGCACGAGGTTTGTGTAGCAGAAGGGAATCATGTCCAGCATTAAGGCAGTTATTTCTCAGCCTGATTAATTCCCCCATGAAATCAAATGGCTTGGAAGGGACGTGCTCTAAGGACTTGCTGATCCTTGTTTTGCACAGTTCTATAGAAATTGCAGATGTGGAAAAATTATAAAGTAAAAAAAAAAATTTTTGGCAATTTTTGTAGGTGGAAAGTTGGGTTCCACGTGTCCTGCCCCATGGAAATGCAATGCTCTGATGGCAGCTGGCTGCTCAGGAGGGGGGGAGAACAGATTTTAAACCTGGGAAATCTGTGTGAGGGCACCCCGAAAGATGGAATATGAACCCCAGGGGATGCCCACAGAGCAGTGGGAATATTTTGGGTGCTATTTGCCAGACCTAGAAGTGAGTGCTCACAGCAGATTGCCACTTTCTGATGAACAGATTGGCTTCAGTGCATCCTGGGAAAGTCTGGAAGACTTTCAGCAGAAAATAAGGTAGGCTGAGAAATGGCAGCAGATTCATGAGGTAGAAATAATTAAGGTAAATCCTGGAGCAGTTTGGTTCCCCTTCCTCACTCTGTTTTCAAACAGAATATTCTGCATGATGAATTGTGGAAGTGCAGCACATGCTGGGAGGTTTTAACTGTCTCCTCAGATCATAAAGAGAGAGGAAAGGAATCCTGGCCTTGTTGATGGTTTAGGAAAAAACTAAACACAGCCTAGGAAGAGAAAGGCTGCACCTTAAAAATTAATTGTTCAAGTACCAGGTCATTGTGGAGTAATGCACCGTGAAATGATGTTATTCTCCAGGAGAATTTCCATAAAGTTTAACACTCCATGACACATTCTTTGGCTCTTGAAGTTAGTTAAAAAACAGTACATAAAAGTGCAGGGTGAGAGGAGGGAGCCTGGGAGGGCTGGGTGGGACAGGGGCCTCAGCAGAGCCGTCCCATCCCGGCCCAGAGCTGAGGCAGATCACCCCTGCTGCGTGTTTCCTGTTGATCACCTTGGCAGAGCGAGACTGCGGGGACGTTTATTCTCTAAAGAGAAGGAGACAGAGCACCTTGGCTGCTGGATGGCTGAGGCACAGGGCAGGGCCATCGCTGTGGGCTGCCTGCTGTAAACCCGGGGGACTGGAGCTGTGCCGGGGACCCCAGCACGGGCCAGGGCTTCCCTGCTGGCTCCCTGTCAGATGAGGGGCAGGAGCTGGGAATGTGCTCTTCAAAAGGTGGGGAGGGAGGAGAACAGCTCCGTGGGAGCTCAGGATGTCTGTCTGATGTTCCTGGATCATCCAGGGCCCAGCCAGGGGGGTCAGAGACCCTGGCATGCAGGGACCCCTGTGGCTTTGAGTTCGACCCACGGAACCAGTTACCAGCTTTGGAGGAAGAGTTAAAGGGCACGAAAGTTTAGGTAGCACAGTAGTAGTGCTCATAGGGTGAAGAGAAGAATTTGGGGATTTTGTCCCCCTCGTGGGGACCCTGGATCCACAGCAAGCTCCCCCTGCAAGGAGCCCTGCTAGAAAAGCATTTGTTTGTTTTGCAAACAGCCCACCAGGCAAGCATCTGTTTATTTACATCTTTTATCTGGGTGACAAGTGAAGCCTCCTGGAGATTTGGAGGCCTTTTGAATTGGATCCGAAGTGATGATTTCCCTTAAAACAGTCTGGTGGCCTGGCTCTGCAGGCCCTGTGAGCTCCCAAGAATAAACACAAACCCCCAAGGTTTGCTGGCACGAGTGCCAAGGCCACAAGGCCTCTGAGCAGTGACATGCAAAGGTGGCTGGGCAGGGGGCTCTGATGGCCACGGGGAGAAATGAGGCTGGCTCAGAGCTTGGCCTTGTCCTGGTGGAGAAATAAAATGTGGACAGAGAAAGAAACAGCCTTGTTTTGTAGAGCTAACACATGGACTTCTTGCATTTTTTAAAGAAGTCTTAAATGACTGTGGAGTGGAAGTGCCTGAGGTGATTGACGGGCTTTTTTTGAAACTTAGGCTTTCAAATTTATTGTGGTGCTCTTGGAAATATTGCCTGTGCAGCTCCAAAGCAGAGCAGAGTGCTCCTGAGTACTTCATCCCTCTTTTTTATTTCCTTTTTACTCCCTCCAGCTCTGCAGATGCAGCAGATTTCTGGCAGGAGATGATGGGCCAGAACTATTAACCAGCTTCTAAATGCAAGATTAATTTATAGGCTGGTTTTATCCATGACACTGCCCAAGCAGGAGATGGGATCCAAGCTCTGGCTGTGGCTGCAGAGCCCCCAGGCACTCAGGGGGTGTCCCTGGGCACTCAGGGGGTGTCCCTGGGCACTCAGGGTGGTCTCTGAGCATTCAGGGAGGATCCCTGGGCACAGAGGGAGGGTCCCTGGGCACTCAGGGTGGTCTCTGAGCATTCAGGGAGGATCCCTGGGCACATGGGGAGGGTCCCTGGGCACACAGAGGGGTCTCTGGGCACTCAGGGGGGGTCTCTGGGCATGGGGAGGGTCCCTGGGTACTCAGGGGGGTCTCTGGGCACCCAGGGAATGTTGTGGGGGCTGCAGGGGAAGGCAGGGGCTGCTGTCCTGCTCCTTGGGCACTCTCCCCATCCCTTCCTGTCGACTGCTGGGGAAGGATTTGGGTTGGATTCACTGCTCACAGAGCCATGGCTGGATGTTCCGTGAGCTCAGAAGAGTTTTGGGGCTGAGGATGCTGAGAAGGAAAGGAACAATGGGGGGGACAGTGGGACAAACCCCCCTGGTCCATTTTGGAATGAATGATTTTCAAAGCTATCAATTACAGCCCTTAACTGGGGAGCCCAGATTATAAAGAGGAATATAATTAGTGGCAAATGCTGTGAGATATAGAAAGACAAATAGGGCACTGGGATGAATGGGGGCTCATAAATTTTATTAAGAACCACATTTGAATGTAATCATTTATTCCTGGGGTCCCTGGAAGTGATTCCAGACTGCAGGTTGTGCACACTGGAGCTGGAGAGAGGTCACCCCCCTTATTAAATCAACTGTAAGAGATTATTGATTCATAAAGAGAAATTGGTGTGTTTTAAGCAGGGAGATAAATGGACCCAGAGCAAAGCTCCCTCTTTGCTACCGAGCGGCTCTTTCTGGGTCTGCACTGCTTCCCCTCTTGCTGGGAATAAATCATTTTCCCCCAGACTCTCCTTTGTCCTGAGGGAAGTTCAGGGCCTGGGTGGAGCTTTGCTGTCAGTGGGGACAGCTGTAACCCCACAATCAGAAAAAAAAAAGGGACTTTTGTGTTTCCTTTCAGCTGTGGACCTCCAAACAGGGTGAGTGAGTGATCCCTGCCCATTTGTGGGCGGCAGAACAAAGGTGCAGGGGGATGACAGGAGGTGATGCTGTGCTCCTGGAGATGCCCAGCAGGACCTCGCTGCATCCCTGGCCCTTTGCTGGTGCCTGCAGGGACAGCCTGGCTGCCCCGCTGCCTCTGCTCCCAGCCATGTTCACCTAATCTTTATTAATGCCAAAAAGGTGACCTGTACGCCCCTAAATAGACTCCATTTTGAAATCTCCTCTTTTCCCCCCAATCCTTCAATCTAATTAGGCTCACATCAGTATATTATTACAGAATGTAATCATTCCTTTCTTCTAATAACATTCATGGATAATTTTATTTCTCATTTTCAGCCTCCTACTCCTGTGGTGTAATTAGTGTCTCTGGCACCTCGTGACGCTCAGAATGAGTTGCAGCTGCTAATTGCTAATTGAAAAATTAGAAACTCAGTTAGAAAAAGGATCTAATTAAAATGAAATTAGATAAAGTCCCTTCAAACTGGTTTCTTCCTCTTTGCTTTTTCCCCCAGTTTTGCGATCACAGAGCCATTAGCACTTGCCAATTACATTTAATTGTTAAACACAAATACATTTCCATTCCACTTCTTACAATAACCTTTTATTAGTGAGAGAAACTCATTTAGCAGGGGGGGCTGGCAGCCTCTCCTACCCTAAATTTCAGCACGTCACCTGCTGATCTTTGCTGGCCACGGTGGGGCTGCCCTGGTCCAGGGTGAGAAACCCCTGGATGTGTGAGAGGTTTTTGGGCAAATGTGCTGTCCTGAGCTTGGTGTGGCCACCAGGGCATGGCCTGAGCCCAGCAGGGCCTTTCAGGGCCCAGCAGGGCCTTCCAGGGCCCAGCAGGAGCTTTCAGGGCCCAGCAGGAGCTTCCAGGGCCCAGCAGGAGCTTTCAGGGCCCAGCAGGGCCTTTCAGGGCCCAGCAGGGCCTTTCAGAGCCCAGCAGGGCCTTTCAGGGCCCAGCAGGAGCTTTCAGGGCCCAGCAGGGCCTTTCAGAGCCCAGCAGGGCTTTTCAGGGCCCAGCAGGAGCTTTCAGGGCCCAGCAGGAGCTTTCAGGGCCCAGCAGGGCCTTTCAGGGCCCAGTCCATCCCCTTGCCCTGTCCTGCTGCTGTGAACGGAACATCCCGGGATGGAGGCCTCGCTGCTGTGGGGGATTCGTCGCTCGGTTCCAGAGGAAGAAGTTCCCACTGTCCCTGCTCCTGTCACGAAGGCAGAGGGCACAGTGGGCAGGCAGGGCAGGAGCCCCCATGCCTGGGGATGCTCCAGGCTCCAGCAGGAGCTGTGTGGTGCAGCAGGCCCAGGGCCTGCAAGGGCCTGAGGAAGGAAATGCTGAGTTATGGCGGCTGGGCCTTCGAAGCCCCTTTTTCTGCCTTTGGGCCCCTGCTTATCTCCCTGTAGGACTGTAGGTCACCTTCCTTTGACCCTTACAGTTCCTAAAACCCCTGTACCCTGGATAAAGGGCTACTTTTGCCCAGTTTGTCAGAAGAGCTGTCCCTGAGAAGCTCTGTGGAAGATCCCAATAAAGACAATCCTGTGGAACCTCATGGGGCGCTTCTCCTCTCTCCCTGCGTCTGCCTGCAGCGCCCGGCAAGCTGAGGGCTGAGATCACACAGTGAGCTGATAATCACAGAGCTGGTATCACTAAAGCCTGCTAAGGCAGCCTGTGGCTGAGACCTGCCTGGGAGCTCGGACCAGCCTGAGCAGGGCTGGGCTGTCCAGATTCAGCGCAGCCCGCCGGGACAGCCCAAAACCCAGCAGGGGCTGCATTAGTGCAGGTGATGAGATGTGCTGGCAGCAGGAGGGCACCGAGGGCTGGGGGCAGCTGGGGCTGGGAGCAGGCTCTGCTCACCCTGCTCCTTCCAGCCCTGCCCTCCTCCAGAGCAGCTCTGGCCTTCCCAAGGCTCCTCCTGCTCCTCCTCTGAAAACGCCGAACGCGCTCCTGGGGACCTCTGCCAAGGTTACAGAGGACTTTGGGATGGAACAACGGAACCACAGAGCAACATCTGGGTTTTTATTGCCCTCACACGCCGGTCTCATCTTACAGCTGATGTTTTATACACCCAGCAGTATTTTACTGCTTATTCTATAACTGCCTGTGATATGCTTATTAAATCATCTAGCATATATAAAATTGCACTTAATTACTCCATTATTGAGCTGCTCCAGCTCCAGGTGGGAGCATAAATAAATCCCAATCATGGTTTTCAGGGCGTAAGGACAGTTCTTCTGAATCAAGTTATGTGGGCTAAGATGTATCTAAAATATGTCTGTATCTCATATATATTGATTTATAGCTCATGTAGATCCCAGAGAGGGTGTTCCATGTCTGTCAGATTTGGAATTCAAACCTGTGGCGTACTCAGTGCGTATTTTATTTTTATCAAAAGGGGTTACCTGGTTTTAGCCTAAATTTAGTGTAAAAATGGCTTTTTGCTCCCACAGGGAAAGTTCTCATTGGCTTCAGTGGAGCTGGGGTTTGTAGCAAAAGAGAAATCAAAGTGGGTAAGGTATCCTGAACTCAAGAGGTAAAAAAGAAGAAAGGAACAGAAATGTTACAGTAGACTTTGCTGTGTGAAGCTGTACCTGCCCAGACAGTCAGAGTGAACAATGACAAAGCAGAGTTTGGCAGCCAGGGCGCTTTGCAGGGGAACTGATTCCTGGCTTTGCAGGAAATCATCTGCCACAGCAAATATTTGTCACTCTCTGTCACTCACCTGCTCTGAGCACCCCGACTAAAGCATCAAAGCAATCAGGTCCAGCAGCAATTGTGCAAGCAGTGGGATTCTCCATTATCATTTTACAAATAAGCACACAGAAATCTTCATTTCCTCCCTTCTTTATTTCTGCTGCATGGACACAAACCCATCTGGAGCTCTGCTGTCACTTTGGATTTGCAGGGGGCTGGAGCTGGGTGATGGTGAGTGGCAGTCCAAAGGGAAGGGGCAGCAGAGGCTGGGCTGGAATGGAATCATGCTGAAAAAGACTTTTCCAAAGCCCTGGGGCTCCTGCTGGAGATGGGGTTTGTGTGGAGAGGGGATGGCATGAGGAGGGCGTGATTAGAAAGGACAGATCTTTTGTTAGAGGTTACTGATCCACTGGGAAGGAAAGATGATTGGGAAAAAAGGGCCTGGAAGGGTTGAAGGCACTGCAGCCCGCTCGCTCCCACTGTTCTTTTCAGCTCTTCTTTGGCTTTGATGTTCACGTGTTTCCCGTTGGCTCCCATGGGCTGAACTGTGATTTTGAGTAAATAACCACGGACAGGCACTCCTGGAAGCTGCTGGGCCTTGGCTCCCCATCCTGCAGATGTGGCGATGCTCAGCCAGCTGTGCAGGCTGGGGGAGCACACAGAGACTTCCTGCACACACACACGTGGGTAAACACTTCCAGTTACACTAATATACACACAAAGCTAATTATTTCTCCTTAATTGGTGAGGCAAGATTGATTCAACATGGGCTCTTCCCCTGCTGAGAAAACTGTCCAGCTGTGGGCCGCTCAAAAAAACAACAACTGAGGGGCTGGAGAGTGTGCAGGGAAGGGAAAGGAGCTGGGGAAGGGTCTGGGAGAGTCAGAGCAATCCTGCCCCATTCCTGCTCCATCCAGGAGAGATTTCCAATCCTGCCCCATTCCTGCTCCATCCAGGAGAGATTTCCAATCCTGCCCCATTCCTGCTCCATCCAGGAGGGATTTCCAATCCTGCCCCATTCCTGCTCCATCTGGGTTTGCAATCCTGCCCCATTCCTGCTCCATCTGGGTTTGCAATCCTGCCCCATTCCTGCTCCATCCAGGAGGGATTTCCAATCCTGCCCCATTCCTGCTCCATCCAGGAGGGATTTCCAATCCTGCCCCATTCCTGCTCCATCCAGGAGGGATTTCCAATCCTGCCCCATTCCTGCTCCATCCAGGGCTGGGTCAGTGCCCTGCTCTTCCCTGAGCAATCATTTCCCCAGAGCCATTATCCGTGAGCACAGGGGCTGGGAGGGAGCAGAGCTCAGCAAAGCCAGCCCCTGCAGCCCCTGCAGCCCCTGCAGCCCCTGCAGCCCAGCCCGGCTGGGGTAACCAGCAGGGTTTGGAAATTGAGCAGGAACCGGGATGCTGGTGTGAGAGCGCCGCTCCCAAAGGGCAGCAGCAGCACCAGGGTGACCCCAGGGGACCCTGCTCTTCCCCAGCTCTGTCTCTAAAACAGCTCTGGCTCTTCCTTCCCTCCATCCCAGAGCCACCCTCGCCGATCCAGCTGCAGCCAGGGGCTCTGGGTGGGAGTGGGAGAGCTGGGTGAGCAGGGAAAGGTTGGAATTCCGGCCGTGGAATTCCCATTCTAGTGGAAATTGCCATTCCCAAAGAGAAAATCCCCATGGACTGAGTGTGTGCTGCACACCTGGGAGCCCTGATGGGCAGGGCCTGACCAGATCTGTTCTGAAAGGTTTGGAAAAGTGGATTTCTGTGCCTGAAGCACTGCACGGGACTTTCCCCCTGGTGAATAAATAAATAATAAACAGCAGAAGCATATGGGGGAACTCACAGCACTTCTCCTGTGTGAAGCTTGGGAAAAAAAATTAAAATATCAGAAGATAAAGATGGCAAGGGACCCCTGCAGGGAAAACCTCTTTGTCTAATGACCTTTCTGGGTCTATGATAGCAAATACAATGGCCAGAGCTCATAAATCATAGTTCAGGAAAACATCCTGAGGGCACGCTTTGACACTGTTTGCATATTCAAATGTTACCCCGCTCATGAAAGAGAGACAAAATGGTTTTTTCTCTCAAAAATGTCAGCACAGGCTGGATTAGAAAAGATAATTCAGAAGTACTCCCAGAGAATAATTACCACTGTCACCTACCTGCAATGTAGTTAATGAATGGGAAGAGAGTGTTTTATTAGAAAAAAAATTATGATTATTAGAGTAATTAATCAGCTGCGTGATGACAGTTTCCCTGGGAAAATAATCTCCAAAGGCCAAGTGGCTACAGGAGGGCATTTTGTTGATAAAGCACCAGGAGCACAAAACATTCTTCTCCCATTAGATGTGGGAGTGCTCGCAGGGGGGAATCACATCCTGCCCTCAGCACCTGCAGATCCACGGCCTTGGGGAGCTCAGGGCTTCATCCTCCCTTTGCTGAAATGCAAGAGAATTTAGTGACCTTCTGCTCTCCCCCCAGATAACTATATAAATAGATAGATAAATGAATGAATAAATGAATAAATAAATGAATAAATAAATTAATAAATAAATGGATAAGCCTTCCTCTGGTGCCCCCACCCAGCTCAGCCCCAGCCCAGGGAGGCAGCTCAGGATCTCCCCTCCTGAGCCCAGCTTCCCCCTGGGCACCAGGGATGTCTCCACCCTGGGAAGGAGGGAAGGGACAAAAGGATGGCCCCAAAGGTGAAGGGACCCCAGGGGCAGGCAGGGCTGTCTGGGGACACAGAGATCCCCAAGCAGGGACAGCCAGAGCCCCTCCCTGGCTCCGTGGGGGCACAGGACAGGGAAAGCTGGGGACGCTTTGTGCCAGGAGCAGCTCAGCACAGGCAGGCTGAGCCGTGGGGTTGTGCTGGGGCTCTGCCACAGCCCTGAGCCCTCACACAGTCCCTGCAGGCCCTGTCTGGGGAGGGACATGCACAGCAGTGACAGTCCCCAGAGCTGGCCCCTCCAGCGCCAGCAGCTCTCTTCTCCTCAGAGCTGGATGGAAATAGAAAGGGGCTCTGAGGCAGGAGCTCCCTGCAGTCCCCACGTCGTGTTGGACACTGTCCTTGGCCATCAGCAGCTGACCCGAGCTCTGAGCTCCTGCAGGAGGGGCTCAGGGTGCCCCCTGCTCCTCTGTGCTCCACGTGATGCTTCCCTCCTTCCCCGTGGCTGCACTTTGTGCCTGGCACAGCTTTCATCCCTGGACATGTCATTTGTCCCTGGACATGTCATTTGTCCCGAGGTGCCAGCGTGCCCTGGAGAACCAGCCTCTTGCCCACCCTGCTGCTGATCCCCATCCCTGGGCTGTCACATCCCTGTCCCTCTCTCAGCCTGGCTCTGCTCCCTCCCCGCACCCACCAATGCTCCCAGTCCCTGCTGGAGCTGCACGGGGGGCTGAGGGGGTTGAGGGCCTGCAGCCCCCAGAGAGAATCCAGGCCTTGCTGAAACTGCCTGGTGGCAGCAGCGCTTCAGCTCCGGGTGAGATCTCCTGCTGCAGGGACAACCGGGATTTCCCAGGCCAGGAGCAGCTCCCAGAGCTGCCCCCGTGCTCGGGGACCTCCGGGGGTTTGGTCGCTGCTGTCCCCAGCTGCTCTGTCCCCTCCTCTCCCTCTGGGGCTGCTCCTGCCCCGCAGCCCCAGCAGAGCCCCTGGCTCCAGCAGTTTCCACATGGAAATTCCTTCCAAGGGAAACAAGTGTGCGTTCACAGCAGACGAAGCACTGCCGAGGAAAGCGCAGCACCAAACGCCAAGGGCAGCGGCTCAGAGATACATTATTTACATATTTATTAGAAATTCAGAGCTGTTTGGGAGAGCAAACCTCTTCTGACTTCAATTCCAATAAGTAAACGACCCGATGGGCAAATAAAAGCAAAAGGAAACACACAGTGCCACAGTTTACACAAGCTAATACAGTAAAACAAAATATTCTGAACATGAAACTTCTGCAAGATATAAAAAAACCCCACTACCTTTATTCTGCTTCTTGGTTAAGCATTCAGAAAGTAGTAACTGCGAAATAATTTAATTATATGTGCTATCAGTTGCCTCCCAGACTAACAGAAAGATAATTAATCCTTGTTTATCTAAACTACACTGAGCTCAGTTCAGACTGCCCTGCAGCGACGAGCATCGCTTCTGCTTCAGCTGAACTCGCTCTGCCCTTCCTTCCTCTCACTGGTTTGTTCTTCTCTGGGGAGTTCAAGGGGGAAAAAATAATGAGAGCTGCTGGCTGTGGTGTGAGGAGGAGCCCTGGGACTGTGGGAGGGGGGACAGAGCTGTGTGAGCTGGGATGGATGGGAGGGATGGGATGGGATCCATGGGATGGGATGGGATGGGATCCATGGGGTGGGATGGGATGGGATGGATGGGATGGGATCCATGGGGTGGGATGGGATGGGATGGGATGGGATGGGATGGGATGGGATGGGATCCATGGGATGGGATGGGATCCATGGGATGGGATGGGATCCATGGGGTGGGATGGGATGGGATGGGATGGGATGGGATGGGATGGGATGGGATGGGATGGGGTGGGATGGGATGGGATGGGATGGGATGGGATGGGATGGGATGGGATGGGATGGGATGGGATGGGATGGGATGGGGAGGATTCTGTGCCCAGCTCTGTCACAGACTCTGCCTCTTCACATTTAAATTATTCCAGTCTCTCGCTCCATAAAACGGCCCAGTGGAAGTGTCCCTGCCCAGGGCAGGGGCTCGGAGCTGAAACATCTCTAAGGGCCCTTCCAACCCGGCCATTCCATGGTGCCATGAAAGCATGGGAAGGGGCAGTTCTCCTGATTTCCCCCATGACTGGAGGGGAGAAATGCAAAATCTATTGCCTGCCCCAAATCTGCCCCAGATCAGGGAAGAACCCTGGGAGCAGCCCCTGGGAGCAGCCCCTGGAGCAGCCCCTGGCTCGTTCCCTTGCTGACACAGAACATTTGACAGCAGCAGCAGCCCCAGCAGGCCCAGGGTTAGAGGCTCCCTGCACCTTCTCAAGTGCTTGCTGATAGAGTTGCAGGAGGATCAGGGCTGTGAAACGATCAGGAAGAGGAACAAAGGCCTTGCACAGGTTGTAATAAATGTAAAAATGTTTGGAGCGTTAGCAGAGCTCAAACCTGTTATTTATCCATCAGATGTCACTTGGAGGGAGCTCTCAGGAGCAGCCTTTCCATGGGCTCTTTCCTAGGGAAACTCAGGAGCAATTGTCAAATAAAGAGCACCCCAGGCCTCAGCCCTGCCAGCCTAATAATGACCACGGTGCTGCTGAGAGACAGGGGAACGCAAGAAAATTAAAAATAAAATTAAAAATAAAATTAAAAATAAAAATAAAAATAAAAATAAAAATAAAAATAAAAATAAAAATAAAAATAAAAATAAAAATAAAAATAAATTAAAATTAAAATTATAATAAGGGACTCCCCCAGTGGGGACAGCCCAGCCCCACTCCCAAGAGAGCCAAGGGCATCAGAGCTTCCCCAGAACAAGCTCCCAAGCCTTTCTCCTGGCATTGAAGCTAATTTAAAAGAGGCACTCGGTGCTGGAGCAGGGCTCTGCTGGGACCTTTTGGGTATTGGGAGAAATGATTAACAGATGTGCCTTCCCATTTCCCAATATACCGCCTCTGAATTGCAAAGTGGCCTCCTGCTTATTTTGAAGTACAATATGTCCAACCTTCCAGGCACAGCTTATTGCCAATTTCCTGTGCCACGATGAAGCCATGATTTATTTAACGAATTTTCACCCAGCAAATAAACCAACATTTGTTCTACCTGGAGGGCACTTTCCAAATATCACAGCACAGCCAGGCATGGCTGCAACAGTTGGCAGGGGAGTGGTGGCCAAAACGATGAACAGGGGGTGTCAGTTCAGCCAGGAAAATGGGAAATCGTGGGAGTGTCCCAGGAAACAGCACCCCAGCTTCACGGGCCCCTCCTGGCTGGCACAAGCGCCATGAAACCGTCCCGTTTCCAGCTGCATTTCTCATCTGCATGCACCGGCTGGGAGCGTGGCGCCAGATGTTTGCTGTGCCCAAATCCCAGCCAGGGTTTAACGGCTCGGTGCTGGGGAGAGGCTTGGAAGCACCAAAGCGACCTTGAACCTCAGCAGAACTTCAGATTGGAAAGAGCCCCCCAGTTCCACGGCTTTATCAGGCGTTTGTTCCCGCCCAGGTCTGACAGCTCTGTTTCTCTGCAGGGCTGCTGTTTTCTCGCTCTCTGATACAGAGCCCAAGTGTCCAGATCTGGGGTTTTTATGGACTTTGAGGTTTTCCTCGTAAAGCAGGGAGTGCCAACTTGTCTGGAGCTGCAGGCCAGGCTCAGACAGCAGCTGCCACCCAGCTGGGGACAGTGTCCAAGACTGGAGGGCCTTTCTGTGTGTCTGGAGCACAGGGGGTGTGCACGGCTCCAGAGCCTCCTGCCTTGGACGAGGAACAGGAATTCCTGGGGCTGAGAGCAATGCTCAAGGGCAGGACATGATTTTCTATCCCAGCACAGCTCAGCTGCTGCATCTGGAGATGTCACAGTAACAAAATACAATATGTCACAGGGTAATAAAATATAATATTATACATACATATATATATAAAAAAATATATAATTATAGAAATATAAAAATATATAAATTTTTATATATCTATATAATTAAATATTTATATATAAAATTTTTTATTTATATATTTAAATATATATTTATAAATAAATATATAAATATAATAAAATACGTTCCCCCTATTCAGAGCTGAAGAGAGAACCTTCCCCCAAACAAATGCAACGCAAAGGAATTTTATTTGGGTTTTATTTGCTTTGGGTTTTATTTGCTCTGGGTTGTTAAAGTGACTAGTCTGTGCTCCCCAGGCAGGGTGGGGGATCAGAAGGGCTCTGAGGACAGAGCTCAGGCCCCAGTGGGTGCTCCACGTCCACAACAAACAAACGAATGCATTCCTCTCCCTCCTGGGGTGCCCTGTTCCCTGGGCCAGGCAGGGAATTCCTGCCAGGCTGAAGGCTCCTGGTGCTGGCTGCTGAGACTGAAGAGCCAAACACCCCTCCCTGCCCAGGGAATAAAAGGCAGCTGAGCAAGAAAAAGCACCCCAGACACTGCTGTTTACAGAACGGGGGCCTTCCTCTGCACCATGTTTGAAAGGTATAAAATATTTAGCTCAGGCAAATGTAGTCAGATTGTAATAGAGTGCTCCAGCCTGCAGGGGAAGGGGCTGTGTTTGCTCTGGGCTGTGTAAATACCTGTAAATAACAGAAAGGCAGGCAGCACAGAGCCCTCTCTGCTCTGGCTCCCTCCTCCCAGCCAGCAGGAGAGGCTGTGGAGCAGAGCAGGTCGGTGGACATCACTCTCATATTTCCTGAAAAATCCCTTAGCCCACGGCTTTGCTCCTGGGAAGCTGAGGAGCCTCAGAGAAAAAGGGAAATAAGAATTATCTGCTTTGCTACTCCTGCGTTTTGCTGCTTTGGAATGTGTTTGGACATTGTTTACCCAACATGAGGATTGCTTTTACTTAGTGACCAATCACGGCCAGGCCGTGTCAGACTCTGGAAGGAGTCACGAGATTCGTGAGTGTCTTTTAGCCTGCTGTAATGTCCTACCAGAGCTGGGAAAATTTATTTTAGCATTCTCCTGCTAAAAGAAAGCATGGCTTTGAGCTTTAAAAGGTGAAATGCCATCTCCTCTGCTGCCTTCTGTGTACTTCCCTTCATCCCCGGGAAGAAGAGATATGGTTAGACTTCAGTGCCTCTTTAATCTCTCCTTGTTGGAATCATAAAAAGTACATTTATAATGAATTTTTGTGTGTTAAATCATGAACTCTCCTGAGGACACTTGCTGAGGTTTCTGCCCCTAGCTCCAAGCCTGGCGGTCCCGTGGGATTCCCTGGGGAGGAGCTGGGATTGGCACCAAGTGATCCTGAGCCACCAGGAGCTGTTTGCAGAGCCTTGTCTGCTGGTCCCAGACTCTGACACTGACACCATCGCAGCTCCAGCCAAGCCTGCTGCTAGGAAAACAGTCAGTAACATTTGTGAGGAATTATTTTTTTTCCCAAGGACACCTTTCATTTCAGTCTCCAAGGGAGCTGGGAATAAATTGTTCCTCACCATCAGCAGCTGACCCTCTGCTTGTTTAAAATGTGGGCGTCTTCAGAACAAAAAACACCATTTGCTAAATGAAGCAAAACATCATAATAGGTTTAATGATGTAGATTTATCTCCTAACAGTTGTTTTGAGATCACAACAAATCATTAAAATCATTAACTCTCCAAGCTAAATTAGATTACAGATCTTGGAGAATGTCTGGCCACCGCACTTGCAAACAGTGCCTCTTCCTGCCTGCGCCAGCCATTAATTCTGCTCAGATTCCCCCACAAACAATGAACCGATTCAGCAGAGTCCAAGTCAGATTAAACAAAAAAAGCCAACATCTTTGTGTGCGCCCGCATGTTTTGTTTCTTCTTCCAGCCCGCTTCCAGCAGCAGCAAACATTTCCCCGTGTGTCTGTGCCCGGGGAGCGCTGTCCCGACCCCGTCCCGAGTCTGTCCCGAGTCTGTGTGTCTGTCTGCAGCCAGGGACGGGCCCAGAGCCCCCACTGGGGTGAGACACACCTGGGGCACCCCTCGAGGGCCGGGGATGCCACCAGCCTGGCCCTGAGCAGGACAGGGACAGCACAGACAGAGCACTGAGCCTCCCTGTCCTGCTCGGGTGCCAGCGCTGCCAGAGAGTCCTGGCTGGGGTCTGTCCTGTCCCACAGCCAGGGGAGCTCTCCTGGCGCCCAGCTGCTCAGGGACCCCATCCCTGGGGTGCCCAGGGCCAGGCTGGGTGAGGCTGGAGCAGCCTGGGACAGAGGGAAGGGGGTGGGATGGGATGGGATGGGATGGGATGGGATGGGATGGGATGGGATGGGATGGGATGGGATGGGATGGAACGGGATGGAACGGGATGGGATGGAGTGAGATGGGCTTTCAGGTCCCTTCCAACCCAACCCATCTCTGATCCTGCTTCAGTTCCCTTCCTCAGGACCTGGGCCTGTCCCCTGCTGTGCCAGGCAGGACCTGGAATGCTGCTTTGAGGTGTAACTGCACAGCAAAAGCTCTGCTGGGCTTTTCTTCCGATTCCTCCTCCTTTCCAATCCAGTTTTGTCTCTCCTGCCACTTCTACAGAGGATCCAGCTGCTCAAGGCAGTGTTGGCATCCCAAAAGAAGGAGAAACTGGAATTGTTATTTCTGCTCATGGCTGCTGCTCTTGTCCAGTCCCTGTGAACACCAGGGCCACGTCAGGCTGTGCTTGAGGAGAGGACAATGACAGCAAGTTCTGGTGCCAGCCAGCCCTGAACCCAGCTCAGGAACTCAGATTGCAGCTGCAGTTGTGCAGTCCTGGCACAGCTGGTGACCCTGAGGTGCCATCCCTGCTGAGATGCCAACCCTGCTGAGGTGCCATCCCTGCTCAGGGTGCCATCCCTTTGAGGTGCCATCCCTGCTGAGATGCCATCCCTGCCCAGGTGCCATCCCTCTGAGGTGCCATCCCTGCTGAGATGCCATCCCTGCCCAGGTGCCATCCCTCTGAGGTGCCATCCCTGCAGGGTGAGCAGCCCCCGGAGGGCTCCAGCTCAGCCGCTGCTGCTCCCCAGCCCCGTGCCCTGCCCGGCTCCGCAGCCCCAGCTCCGCGGGGCTCTTTGTTTTGCGCGGCAGCCACACGCCCAAACACCAGGAGAAAGTTGCCTCCAGCGTTTTTTCGGAGTTGGAGGGGGAGCAGTCTAGCTCTTGACATCTTGGCAGGGGTTCTCAAAGCCCATATGCCAGATTCAGAGAAACAGTTCACATTAATTTTAAATGGAAATCTTAGACCTTTGCTAGGCAACTACAGCTCTCATTGCAATTCTCCCCACAATTTACTCCAAATAGGCTTGACAATAGCACGCTAAATTCTGAGTGCTTCAGCAAAACAGAATCACACCCTTTGGAGTGAACAGCCATCCTCATTCCATTTGTCTGGTGGCAATTAAAATAAGCGTGAAATGTGCTTGGGCATGCCTCGGTCTCATGAACATTTTAAATATTAACTCCGAGTCTTCGTTCCTATTATTTAGTAATAATGTTTATTATTGATAGGGCTGGGGTACCTGGGGGCCAATCTCTCATTATTCACTCCGAGCATACATCAGAAACAGTTCTCCCCTCAAAGCATTGCTGATCTAATTGAAGGCTCACACAGGTTAATGGATACCTTAATGGTGTTTATTTCATACAGAGAATAGCCTGCGCTTCAATCCCCCCTGTTCACGCTCCGGGAGGAAGCAGCAGCTCTCAGTCTCTGATTTTCCCTCCCCTCTTGCCGTGGTTTCCATTTTGCTTGGTGGAAACCACGCCGGAAAAGCCGGAGGGTGGGAGGCTCAGGAAAGCTGTGCGCACTGAGGTACCGCTGGCTGCTCTGCCAGCTCCCTCCTCTCTGGAACCCAACAGCTCCTCCAAAGCCCGGGGTGGCCGCCCTGGCAGCCTCTGGCAGGATGGGGCTGCTCGCAGGCAGGAGCTGGCTCCTTGTCAGGCAGGTCTGGGTGAGGTTTGAGTTCCCGAAGCACGCAGAGCTGTGTCCTGCGAGGTCCAGCAGGTCCTGCACTGAGCATCCCTGCCTTCCCTCTGCCTCGGGGGCTGGCTGAGGCACACCAGGGGCTGGGAGTAACTTACAAACACTTCACCAGCGCTCTGCAACAGGAGCAGCGCAGACACAGCCCTGCCAGGGCAGCCCTGCTGCTGGCCCAGAGCCCGGCACAGCCAGCGGGAGCTGCTGCCCTCGGGAGAGCAGGGAGAGCCTTTCCCGGAGAGCCATCCCTCGGGGCTGGGGCTGTGCTGGCATGATGCAGAGATGGCATGCCTGGGCTCACGGGCTGGCAGCACGGCCAGGGCAGCAGCAGCAGCAGCAGGGCAGCTCCTCAGAGGGCTGTGAGTGAAGGCAATCACCAAAAATCTTCCTTTTTCCAGCCGAGGCATTAGCTCTTTCCAAAGCGGGGAGGAGTCATTATCTGAATCCTCTGCACTTGCTGTGGGCTCAGAGAGCCCTGCTAAATTTGGGCAGACAGCATTGCTATTCAGAGCAATTTAACTTTTACAGACTCCATTTGAAATTCCAGGCCTTTTAAAGCATGTGGTAAAATTCCCTTTTGCTTCACTGAGGCTCCACTCTCTGCTTTTATCTCTTTTACAGAATTTTGCCATAAAGGGTTGGAGGTAATTGCAGAGTCATTCATCATGGTCCTTTCTTGCATTCTCCCCTCCAGCCAGCGTTGTGGTGTCGTGCTGGGGAAGATTTCAATGGGATTTTGGGCAGGAATTGTTCCCTGGCAGGGTGGGCAGCCCTGGCACAGGTGCCCAGTCCCAGCCCTGGATCCCTGGCAGTGCCCAGGCCAGGCTGGACAGGGCTGGGAGCACCTGGGACAGTGAAGGTGTCCCTGCCATGGCAGGGGTGGGATGATTTTTAAGGTCTCTCCCAACCCAAAGCATTCCATGGTTCCGTCACTTCTCTCCTGTTTCATTTCCTCCTTGTCCCCAGCACGGTTTCCCCTGCAGCCCCAGATGTTCAGGGGGCTCTGTCCTCTGCCCTGGCCCAGTGTCCCAGAGCCACAATCCTTCAAACGCTTCATGAAATGCTCACTTTGCCACCCCTCGGATGGGGCAGAGCCTCTGCAGCCCTGAGCTTCACCCTGACAAAGGAGGGGCTCCTGCTGCCTTCCAAACCCTGGGGAAAGCAGATTTGACAACCCCTGTTACACTGACTGTGCCTCTCCAAGAGATTTTGTCTCTTGGTTGCTCTGTACCCAGACAAAGCAGGAATTCCCTGTGAGGGGAGGTGGGAAATAATTTCATCCCTTTGCCTCCCCAGCCTGGTGAAGAGCCAGCCTCACCCAAACACATCCATCCCCAGCTAGTTCTCTTTTTTTCCAGTTCTGCACCGGGGGAGTTTCCAAGTCTGTGTTGTCAGTGCAGCCCCAAGTGCTGCAGCACATCTGCCTGCTCTCCATGTTTTCAATCCTCCCTGCCACTCATCCTTTATCACTAAATATTCTGCTATCAAGACTCCAGCACTTGATCTCTCTCCAGGACTTGAGAGTGCTGGTACACAGAGTTGCTTTGTGGGAGAGGAGACACTTAACCTTTCCAAAGAGAAGAGCTGCTTTTAATCATTCCTTCTGATTTGTGCGCACAGAGCATGCAGCCCAAACCCCACAAACATCCCAGGCTTTTTGTGGAGTGTTGTTTTTAGGTTTGTTTCCCCTTCCGCTGCGTTTCCAGGCCATTTGTTTCCATGCAAAGTTTCAAACTGGGGTTTTTGCCCCAGCAGCAGAGCCCAGTCCATCAGCAGAGCTCTGCGACGTGCTCCAAATTCAAGAAACCATGGCAAACCCCCTCCCTTTGCATGGGATGCGTGGAGGGAGGTGGGGGGAGAGCAATTTGTTTAATGGATTTTATTGATTTAGAGATTAAAACCCTCCGGGGGTTAGAGACAGCGAGACCCTGCTCTCCTGCTGCAAAATCACAACCACTTCCAGGCTCTGGGTGGAAATTCAGGAATTAAATGGAGCTCAATCCCGGGCACTGTCAGCTGAGAACAGAGAGGTCCTTGAGGGACCTTTCCAGGGCTTTACAAGCCTTCCTGGGAAGTTTTATTCCAAGGTAAACCTCCCCAGCCCAAGCTGAGTCCTTTTCTTTCCTCTTATCCTGTCACTTGTCCTTGAGAAAGGACCTCCCCCACCCCTCTGCCCCCGTTGGATGCCAGGAATTGGGGTTGGGATGCTGCTCCCTGAGCCCTCCTTGTTCCAGAGGAGAGGGTGGGAGGGCTGGAGATTGCCCTGTGCACGAGCCTCCAAATGTAGCTGTCACAGGCAGTGTTTGTGGATCAGACCCTTCAGAGCTCCCTTTTCTCCTCCTGGAAAATGGGGATAATTGCAGCAGCACTGTGACATTTATGGCTGGAAAGCTGTGCGCACGTGTAAAATGCAGAGAAGGGTTATTATGTGTCTTATTTACACAGGAGAGGATTCCCAAAAGAGAAGACAAAGCCACATGGATGCCTTGCTTGGGTTTCTAACGAGCTGATTGCGCTCAGAGCATTCCAAGTGAGTATCAGTAACAGGATGAGATCAACAGTGAATACCCCCCGCCTGGAAAAGTTCAGAATAAAGGGACCAAAGCCATCGATTTATTTCCTTTTTCCAGAGCTCCTTGCAGCTCCTGCCTCCTTCCTTCATGCGAGATCACAGAGCCCCTTCCCCTGCCCTGCAGACAGTGGCATCCTGCAGGAGACAGCTGGGGTGAGACATGAGAGGAAGGGCTGCGTTTGTCTTGTAGTGGTGCTGGGTTCCCTGGGTGGCCATCAAAAGCTGCCAGCTCCTGCTCCCAGCTGCTTTGCTCTCTCCTCTCTGAGCCCAGCACCTCCAGCTGATAATTCCCAGTCCCTTCCCTTTCCAAGCAGAGGCTCCTCAGAGTTTCAGTGGGCAGGGGGTCCCACCTCTGCTATTCAATAATCCCCAAAGAATTCCATCAATAATCCCCAAAGAATTCCACTCTAAAGGGATTTAAGGTGCTTGAGAAGCCCATCAGGGGCACAGCGACAGAATAACCTGGAAAAGGAAAAGGAGCTGCAGATTCAGAGAGGGGTCCCAGCCCCCAGCCAAGCAGGGCACAAGTGGAGAACATTCACAGCAGCATGCAGTGCCAGGACAGGGCATGGCCCCCAGGGCCAGAGATGGGAAACTGGCAAGGAATTCCTCCCTGGGAGGGGGAGGCCCTGGCTCAGGTTATCCCACGGGTTCCCCATCCCTGGCAGTGCCCAGGCCAGGCTGGACGGGGCTGGAGCAGCTGGGACAGTGGGACGAGTCCCTGCATGGCAGGGCTGGCACTGGGTGAGATGAAAGCTCCTTCCAGCCCCAGCCATTCTGGGACTGATGATTCTCTGATTCTTTTTGTCCCATTGCAGTTTTCTGCAAGGTGAGACCATTTGCCTGCGGGAGACCATTTGCCTGCGGGAATGGCAACTATATATTATATATTTATATTTATATTTATATTTATATTTATATTTATATTTATATTTATATTTATATTTATATTTTAATAGATTTAGATTTAGATTTATATCTAGATTTATATCTAGTTTTAGATTTAGATTTATTTATATTTATGTTTAAGTCAGGGGTAACTCTATCACCTCCTCATACGTTATACATCAAACATGAAATAAAAACCAGGATTTCTCCTTTTCTCTCGTTCTGCAGAGCTCGGGGCCAGCAGGGCCAGGTGAGGGGGCTGCTGGCTGCTGGAGCTCCCAGGTGTTTTGCTGGAGGAGCAGGGCAGGGTGCACCATCAGGAGCAGTTTCTTTGCCGTGCAGCTGCAGCCAGCCCTTCACCCGCACAGTTTGCATCCCAATCCATTTTTGATCTCGGGTTTATGCTCTGTAGGAGCGAGGTCTGAGAGAGGTGAAGCTGCCTCTCCGAAGGGCTGCGTGTTCTTTTAAGCAGAGGCACTTTAGGCTGTTAGTCAGCAAAGATGAATTTTAGATCTGCCTCTGCTGCTGACCTACAGCAGCTGCTCCCTCTCCGCCGTGAAATCCAGCTCTCTGACTCCCCAAATCCCGAACTGGAGCTGAGGCCTCCTCTGCCCGGTGAGAATTTGTCTCAAAGGCTGGAGGGGAAGGGAGGGGAAGGGTGAATCCATCACTGCAGCTTGTTCTCACCTCACCCAGGCCCCTCTGAGACCGCACCCACAGCTTGGCTGCTCAGTGTGGCTCCCGCAGCTCGGCTGCCAGAATGATCTGAGTTCCCTCTGCTCCTGGAGCAGCTTTGTGGGGTTTTGGTGTGACTGGGCCAGGGAAAACCCTCTTTGCCTCGCCCTGCGCCTCTAGAGCCCAGCCTGCCCCCACAGGGCACACACTGACATTTATTCCTGCTGCAGGGGAAGGATTTCTCCAAGCCCAGGGCAGCGGGGAGTGGAGCCCCCAGAGCCCCAGGCAGAGGCTGTGCCTGGCTGAGCCCCGGGATGCCCCAGGCAGGGTCACCGCTGGCTGGGAGCTCCCAGTGATGGAGTGGCACACCCCAGAGCTGAGCACGGCAATGGCAGCCCTGAAACCTGATGAATTCAGGCTCTGAAGAGGCCCAGGCTGAGGCCCTGACAGCCCCTGAGGCATGGAGGGATCCTGCCCCAGCCCCCAGGCTCTGCTGGAGCCAGGCACCGAGCGGTGATCACTGAATCCTCCTCACGCCTGGAACGCACCTGCCCTGCTCCTCCTGCTCGGAGCCAGCCTGTGCTCACACATCTCATTTACACGGTGCATTAAATATTGAAGACTTGCTCTGATGGTCCTCTCCTTCCCCAGCTGAAAAGCCCAGAAATGATTGTTTTCCCTCCTCAGCCCTGCCAACAGAGGCTCCCTGGCAGTGATCTGCTGCGTGAGGGCTGAGCGCTGCCTGTGAGGAAGGGACTGGCCCGGGCAGGCTGAGCCTTCTGCCCCAGATTTGGCTGGAACACCCAAATCCGCTGAGGCTGCTTTTGTGTTCAGCAGAGGAGAGGCCGAGGAGCCTTCCTGCTTCCATTCCTGCACGGTTCACTGTAATTGCATCTTCGTTTTTGCATCTCGTTAGTGCTGCACACCCTGCTGGGGCGGCTCGGGGGCTGCTCTGGGGCTGCTCCAGCAGGGACCCCCAGATCCAGCCTGGGAAAACACCTGGAGCTGCCCGGGCACCCCGGCACTGCCCCAGCAGGGACCCCCAGATCCAGCCTGGGAAAGCACCCGGAGCTGCCCAGGCACCCCGGCACCGCCCCAGGCCAGGCTGGACAGGGACAGGCAGGGTGGGATGGGATCCATGGGATGGGATGGATGGATGGGATGGGATGGATGGGATGGGATCCATGGGATGGGATGGGATGGGATGGGATGGGATGGGATGGGATGGGATGGGATGGGATGGGATGGGATGGGATGGGATGGGATGGGATCCATGGGATGGGGTGGGATGGGATGGGATGGGATGGGATCCATGGGATGGGATCCATGGGATGGGATGGGCTTTAAGGGCCCAGTCCAAGGAGTGGTGGGGTACAAGTGTCCTTAATTCCAACGGAAAAGCCACCATGGCAGTGGGGCAGGAGGTGTGAGGAGGGAGGGATGGATCCAGCAGAGGGTTCTGGAGCAGAGCAGGGCTGGGCTGGGCTGGGCTAATGCAGAGTAACGAGAGGGGAACGGGGCTCCAGAGCTGCCCGTGCCACTGGAGACCCCTTACAAACGGTTTTGCTCTTTCAGTCATTAATTTTTTATGAAGTTTAATAGGCCTGCAGCCTAGAGACCTGCCTGGGTGTTGATTAGCTTCATATTTTCTCTCATTAATGTAGAATCTGATTAGCCCCTCTTACAAGCATTTCATCTGATTTGGCAAAGAGCATTGTTCTGATAGCGGGGATTACAAGTTGGCTTCCTTGCAGGAGACAAAGGCCCTGCCTGCAGAGAGCCCCCCAGCTCCCGCGCCCTTCCCAACAGGCCCTGTGGCCAGGGGCTGGGGCTGCTCAAATCTGGGCTGCCTCAGGAGCCCTCCTGCCTGTTCCACAGGGATTTTGGGCGGCCTCTCAGCTCGGAGCAGAGGTGACACAAAGGACCCGGTGACCTGGGCTGCCCAAAGCCACCATCCTGCAGCCAAAGGCCGGCTCAGGCCAGCAGCACCGCGCCATTCCAGAAGCACACCTGGAAACACGTGAGGGAGACCCATCCTCGTGCCCAGCTTCTGCTGCAGCCCCGCCTCTGGCGCAAAGAAAAGAAGTTTTATGGATGGCCTGAGCAATTGCAGCTAATGGCTGGAGCTGCAAAGCACCCCTGGCTGGTCCCAGGGGAATAATACCTCAGCAGCCTGCAGGAGCCTGCTCCTGCCTGCCGCTGTTATGGATGTCCCCACTTAGCAGGGGTGCCAGGCCTTCAGAGCAGGCATTAAGGGAGATTGCTCGGGTCGTTATTAATTATGCAGATTCTCCATCTTCTTCTGTCAGAACACAGGAGTTAAACAAACACGAATGGATCAAGCTGCTGTGCAATAGAAACTTTATGCTAATACAGCAGCAGGGCTGCTGGGAGGTGGCTCTGCCATCCATCTCAGGGGATCAGACATGTGGCTCTGCTCTCCCGGGGCTGAGATGGGAAGGGTTTTATGGCACCCGAGGGCGCTGGCACCGGTGTGGGCAGGAAATGCACTCCTGGGTGCTTGGCCTGAAGGGTTTCTGCTTGGATTTGACAAACAATTCCAAGAGAAGTGACCTCAGAGGGACCCGGGACACCCAGCAGGACACGGCGGGCAGCCCTGCTTCCTGCTTCCATTCAGAGGTTGGGATTTGGACAGCTGACCTCAGTTCACTCAGGAACAGGATTTCCTGGGGCTGGAGAGGTGAGAGGGACCCCAGATCCTGGAGTTCCGGGTGGGAGCTCACCCCGTGTGCGGTGTCCCCGAGGGGTGCAGTGCCTGCTGGGCAGCTTTGCAGCCCGGGGTGAACTCTGCCTGCTGTGCCCATCAGAGAGCCCCAGGCTCTCCATTCTGGCTTCTGGGGAAAGGCTGCTCCTGCCTGCCGGGGGGCTCTGTCCCAGTGACAGCAGGGCAGGAGGGGAGCGCTGGGCACTGCCCAGCAGCAGCAGCAGCAGCTGCACAGGGCAGGGGTGTCACCACGACATCTGTATGAAAATCCCTTGCCAGGATTTTCTTCTCCTGAGAAGCTGAGGAGCCTCAGGAAAGAAATGTAACCAATGACTCTCTGCTGCTGTGGGGTGCAACAGGTGCTGCCTTGGTTGGTCCATGGGAGGTGTTTCTGATTAATGACCAATCAAGGATGCAGCTGGCTCAGACTCTGCTCAGTCACAGCCTTTGTTATTCATTCCTTTCTATTCCTGTCCAGCCTTCTGATGGATCCTGTCTCTCTGTCCTTTCAGTGTAGTTTCAATACAGCATTTTAATATAATGTATATCATGGTATAATAAATCAGCCTTCTGCAACATGGAGTCAAGATTCTCGTCTCTCCCCTCGTCCTGTGAACGCCACCACGCAGGGGCAGCAGCAGCAGCAGGAGCTGCCCAGGGCAGGGCAGCAGCAGAGCTTTCCAAGGAGCTGCCACTGAGCAGAAAGGGGAAACACAGAGTGGACAGCCCTGCCTTAAATCTGCTTCCTCTGCAGCCTTCCACGAGGCAGGCAGCTCTGCTCCAGCCCATTTATCTCCTTCAGCTTGTGGCAAGGCAGCCTCTGTGCTGCCAAGCAAGCTGGGTGTCAGATCACTCCAGATGTGCATAATTCAAGCTGGCACAGAAACTGATGGCTTTTGCATTGGACATGTTTATTTTCTTCTTGCAAGGCTTAAGCATGTCATTTGCTGTCACACATGCCCTTGTGAAATCTTGGCAAGAAATCAATTTGATTTTCAATGTCAAGCAGCTTTCTTTAACGTCTCCAGATAAGGTTTGTGTGCTGCAGGAGTTATGGGTGTTCCACCTGGGGTCACAGCACGGGGCTCTGGGAAACCCTCGTGCACAATATTTCAGGGAAATCTCTGCAGGGCTGTGGCTTCCTCCCCAGCTCCTCCAGACATGGACATCGTCCCTTCCCAAAAGGATGTGGCCATCCCAATAACAGGAGGGTGGTTCCTGATGCCATTTCTGGGGTTCCTGTGCCCTCCCAGGGGTTCCTGTGCCATCCCTGGGTTCCAGCTGTGGCTCCCCAAAGGGCTTTAACCCCTGCTCAGCCGTGGCCCTGTTCCCCCCCCCAGGCTGCCAGGGGAGGCAGGATTTGCTCTGCACATCCCTGGAGTGCTCCCTGGCATTCCTGCCATCCAGGAAAGCTCCCCTGGGCTGGGGCTTTATCTGCCCAAAGAGGGCTCTGCCTTTGATGCAGGCAAATCATCATTAAATCACGAAATCACCAAATCCCTGAATCATCATTAAATCACCAAATCATCAAATCACCAAATCGCCAAACCCCCAAATCATCAAACCACCAAATCCCCAAATCACCAAATCATCATTAAATCACCAAATAATCAAATCCCCAAATCACCAAATCATCATTAAATCCCCAAACCCCCAAACGCCCTCAGCTTTGTCCCTGCAGTGCCTCACAGCCACTTCTGCTGGCCTGAGGATCTCGAGTAAGAGCAGCTCTGTTCTCCTCCCCAAATGTGCCCTGACTCTCCTTCTGCCTCCCCCTCCTGCCTTCTGCTGCTGGGAGCGTTTTGCTGCTTCTGCTGCCTTGGTGGGTGCAGCAATTCCTCCCTCAGTTTGTTATGTTTTAGGACTGAAGGAGAGAAAATGAGCACAGCACAGAGCAAGTGCAAAAGCGTCTCTGTGAGAGTGGGAATCTGCTCTGCCACACGATGCACCATTCCCCCTCCCGATATGACTCCCCTTCCCCCTTCCCCTGCCCAGAGCTGCTCAGCGCTGCTGCCGGCTGGGAATTGCTGCAGATATATTCAGTGGCAGACTGGGAGGTGGCTGCAGGCTGCCCTGGCAGGCCAAGCACCAGGGCTGCTCCTCTGCTGCTCCTGGGCTCTGGCAGCACAGCCTGCAGGCAGCACAGCCCCCCTGCGAAGTGTCTTGAGCAGAAGCAGATGGCACCGAAGTCTGATAGCACTTCCCGAGTGTGAAATTCATTAACCCCCCCTCCCCACTCCCCAGATTAATATTTTGAAGCCAAGTATGACAGAATTTCTGTCGGAAGTTGTGTGTTTGGAGGGTTCTGCCCTGGGAAGCTGCTCCCCAGCCTGGGGGGCTCCCCAGAGAGCTCAGAGCAGCTCTCAGAGCCCTGCAGGGAAACGCCAGCCCCAGGCTCTGCCCAGCCTGGGACAGGGCAGGGCTCTGCACGTGGAGCGGGGACAGCAGGAATTACAGGATCTGAGGAAAACTCCAGGCCCTGGGACAGGGCAGGGCTCTGCACGTGGAGCGGGGACAGCAGGAATTACAGGATCTGAGGAAAACTCCAGGCCCTGGGACAGGGCAGGGCTCTGCACGTGGAGCAGGGACAGCAGGAATTACAGGATCTGAGGAAAACTCCAGGCCCTGGGACAGGGCAGGGCTCTGCACATGGAGCAGGGACAGCAGGAATTACAGGATCTGAGGAAAACTCCAGGCCCTGGGACAGGGCAGGGCTCTGCACGTGGAGCAGGGACAGCAGGAATTACAGGATCTGAGGAAAACTCGCTCTGCCAGGAAGCACCAAACCTCCCTTGGGGCTGGGACCAAACCCTGGGACGTTCCTGCTGTCCCTCAGGGGGTTCTTCCTTGTCTGGGACCTCTCAGGGGATGGGAAGCTTTGAATGAAGAGGAGTTCGATCAGCTCACCCTCACGTGGCGCTGCCCTTGCTCCCCTCCAGCTCCAGCTGATGTTGGCAGGAGTTTTCAGTGAATAAAAATGGAATAAAACAAAAGAGGATTGGCCTCCTGCTGGTTTTTATTCCCGGCATTCAGCCCTGAGGGGGAGCACCCGGCAGGAAATGTGATTCTCCCCTCTGGCTCTGGATCTTTCCTTCCTTTCCTTTCCTTCCACTGTGATGTTCTACAGAAGAACCAGAGTTTCTTTATTCTTGGCACAACTAAACTTTTGTGAGCACCCAAACTTTCCAGAAATGAAATCTGTGATCCCCCAAGCATGTGAGGCTCAGTTTTTGGTGGAGGTTTTACCCCGAATTTCAGAGCTGTCCTTCTCTGAGAGAAGAAAGGATGTTCAGGTGCTGACATCCCTCTCCAAGCCCATTTGATTTTGCAATTAATTCCCAGTCGGGGTGGTAATTTCTCTTGCACTCTCAGTGATCAGAAATATTTAGCAGATTAACATCATTTAGCTTTCATCCTCCCCAGGGAGATAAGAGAAAGGATTAAAGAGAAGGAGATTCCTGCTAAATGCTGCTGAGAGAGCGCTGCAGAGCCTGGAGATGTGAAATCAAATGAGGGGAAACAGAGGGAGAGTTCAGGAGCCCCTTGGTGCTGCCAGTGGGATTTTCCCTTTACGTACTGCTCCATCCACCCGCAGCCCCCAGCAGCGCTGCCTCGCCTGTCAGGAGGGAGCAGATGCTGGAATCTGCACCACTGAGGCTCAAATTCATCATCCCCGCCCTGAAACTGCTCCTGGGGTGAGAATGGGCACTCCTTGGTGCCTCGGTGCCCCTTTCCTGTCTGCTTTCCTGGGAGCAGACCCCGCTCAGCCCGTTCAGGGTAAGGCCCTGCAGAAGTTGGATTTCCCAGTGTTGAATCAGGGCAGGCTTGGATGGGATGATCTTGGATGTCCATCCCACTCCCTGCTCTGTCCCCTCTGGAGGTGTGAGCTGGCCCATCCCAGTTCCCCCAGCACATCCCAGCGTGCTTTCATCACTTTGCCTGAGTGTCTGCTGCAAGGAGAATGACATTCCTGCCTTTTCTCTTGCGTGGGGATTGCAGGGTCCTGGCAGGCTCTGCAGGGGTCTCAGCCAGCTGAGGGGACCCCTGAGAGCTCTGAGGGGCAGGAACAGCCCCAGCCCCCCAGAGCCACCCTGAGGAGCAGGTGGGAGCATGAACATTGCTGCTTAAAGCAGAATACTTCTGCTGCCAGACAAAAGTGTGTGTTTATGTGTGAGTGCTCCTTTCATCGGGACATCTCCAAGAATTATTATGAATTCCAGCTGGTGGACAAGCTTGGTGCATTTAAAAGCTATCCATCACCAGGAGCAGGTTCAATAGCCATCACTGGAGCTGGCTCTCACAACCCCATTTTTACAACATCAAATGATGTGCTCAATATCAAAATTATTTTTATCAGTTCTAATCTGTCATTGCCAGGCAGTTGCTGATTTGCCACATCAGTAGGATCAGCAGCACTGAGCTGCAGTGAGATTTGCATTCCTAGCTTCACGATGAGCTGCTCACTTGATCCTCAGCTGACAAGGGAGCACCTCTGGGTTCCCCAGGTGTGGCAGCTGCTGCCCTGTCTGCAGCCGGGTGGCACTGGGTGACCCTGCAGTCCCTCCCAGCCAGGCCAGGCGGGGATGCTCTGCAGAGGCTCCTGCATGGCTCCCACCCTGGCAGGGGGATTCAGCCCCTCCACGCAGGAGCTGCTGCTGGCCCAGGAGAGAACAAATCACACCTTTGCCTTGTCAGCTCCTGAGAGGCGTTCAGGCGTTTTACCCCAGATCCTTCCCCTCTGGGTCAAAGAGGGGCTGCTCCCACTGCTGGCTCGCCCCGGATCCCGGCAGAGGCAGCCTGAGCCAGCTCCTGGCTGCGTGTGGATCCTCAACATCTGCTCTGGGACCCACCTGCTGCAGCCTCCTCCTCCTGTGCCATATGGAAACTGCACTGGCAGGCCCTGCCCACGGCCATACATCTCCTTTTCTTCAGCAGAGACCCGACGGGAACACGGCTGCTGTGCCTCTGCCCCACAGGCAGGGCGGGCAGCAGGAATCCCTGCCGTGTGTGATGCTGCAGGGATGCTGACCCACCCCTCAGCAAAGGCAGCTGAGCCCTGGCCCTGCCCTGAGCAGCACCGTTTTCATCTGGGAGTTCACCTGCATCTTTTTACCTGGGAGTTCACCTGCACCATTTTCATCTGGGAGTTCACCTGCACCATTTCACCTGGGAGTTCACCTGCACCATTTCACCTGGGAGTTCACCTGCACCATTTTCACCTGGGAGTTCACCTGCACCAGTTTCACCTGGGAGTTCACCTGCACCATTTTACCTGGGAGTTCACCTGCACCATTTTCATCTGGGAGTTCACCTGAACCATTTTTACCTGGGAGTTCACCTGCACCATTTCACCTGGGAGTTCACCTGCACCATTTTCACCTGGGAGTTCACCTGCACCATTCTACCTGGGAGTTCACCTGCACCATTTCACCTGGGAGTTCCCCTGCCCCACGAGCTGCAGAATTTGCTGCTGGCCAGGAGATAATTCCCTCCAGCCCTGGGACATCAGCGTGGGGCCCTCAGCTCCGCAGGAGAAAAGGCTGAGGGTGTTTTTATTTGGTCTGTACAGTGAAAATACCACAAAATTAACGGGGTTCAAGGTGACTGGATGCGCTCAGTTCAGGGCATGAAATTACATCCAAATTAAGTCGAAGGCACAGCTTCTGATCCTTTTAATAGGACAGGCTTTTGCTCTGCCATAAATTTCCCTGCTCAGCACATATGGATCTTTATGATCTCTACTTCTGAACCCACAAGGAGGAGCCACCCTGCAAAGCCCCATCTGCCCGGTGCTTCTGGGGCTGCTCTGCGTGCCAGGGCTGGAATTCCTCCATCTCAGAGCTCCCACTGCCCCTGCAGGGAGCTGGAGCAGGGCCCTGCTGCCCTTCTCCTTGGCCACAGGACAAAACTGGGAGGAAAGCAGAGCCCCGGGCGCGGAGCAGGGAGCTCTCACTCTGGGGGTGGGAGGAAAGGATCCCGTTTGCCCGGGCAAGGCCGGGGTGGTTCTTGGACTGGGCTGGGCTTGGAGGCTGAGAGTGATGATTGGAAAAGACAACCACAACAAGTGAACTGAGAGTGGAGCTTGCTTCTTGATTGGAAGTGTTTAGAAGGTGCTGCTGGAACACGAGAATCAATTAACTCGAGAAGAAATCATGTTCTTCACCTCCTTCCATGTTTTCTGGCATCCCGGTAGCTTTAACATCTGGGTGTCCTCAAGACATTTGATGCATTTCATTCATCATACGTGACATTTGCATAATGCCAGCATCACCCTTCGTGCAGATGCACCCTTGAGCGTTTCACAGACTCTGACTGCCATTTAAACTCCCCACAAACAAACCCCACGGGGCCTTGCCCGCTTCTGAGAGTGGGGAAACGCAAGGTCCAAAGTGACTCGTTCCTTGCACTGGCACACTCCAAGCTCCCCTCACACCCCAAGTATAAGCACAGCGTCTTTCGTTTCATTTTTTTTTCTGCAGCCCTTAAAATTCTATTAGCCGTTGGTGAATATTATTTCATGCCATCTGCATTTGCTCCTGCGTCGTGCTAGCGACAGCTGCAATCATTTGTATGCGTTTTCTGTGTGCTCGTGGCTGTGGAGGAGCAGAGCCTTCCTCCCTGGCTGCTCCAGGAGACACAGCCAACTGCAGGCATGGTTTGTTTGCAAATCCAAATCCCCACAGTGCTCTTTTATTTATTAGGACAACAGAAGGGAAAAGGGAGGATGAGACAAAGGGAAGTGTTTGATGTTATGTGACAAACAGCAGCGTTGCTCCTTTTCACTTATTTATTTGGCCCCCAGCCACGGTTTGGGGTGGAAATGGAAGTGGCCAGAGGAGCAGGCACTTTTTATTCTGTCATGTTTTCACTTGTGAAAGGCCGAGAGCTTCTATTGTGTAAAATATGTATTTTTAATTAACCACCATTTGCTCACTGCAGAGCTGCTGAACAGGAACCTGAACAACAAGATGTGATCCCGTGTCAGCAGCTGCCGTGGAGCCACCCCAGCTCCATCAGCCGAGGATGCAGCCCACGATTCCCAGCCAAATTAAACATCTCAGCGTTGCAGAGCGGTAAACTTGGCTAGCAACAGGTCAGCACACAGGGCAGGGGCTGTGTGGGGGTGACTGAGCCCCCAGATATTCCTTTTTATCGTATTTATTTCCATCAGTGTCCCGGGGGACGTTCAGCCCTGTGCAGGTGCAATCCGTGCAGAATTCCAGCCCTGTGAGCTCTGCTTTGGGAGCAGATCCCAGGGGGGTTTTGCTCCCAGAGCTGCCAGGATCTTCGTTTCACGGTGCAGAACTGGAAGGGCAAAATATTCCTGCAGTTTGATGCCTGAGCTGGAGAAAGTCTCACCCTCTTCCCGTGCTCATACAAAGTTTGGCATGAAAACACACAGGTGATAAATGCTTCAATATTTAACCATGATTTACCTGTGGTGAGGGAAGGAAAAATTATGCAAATAGGGCCTGAATCAGAGCAATGAGCCCCTTCGTATTCTCCAGAAAATGTCAAAATATAATGTTTTATGAATGGCTCGCTTTCCTTTGAAAATAAAACACTTCTCCTTCCCCATGTTTGAGATTATGCCTGAACATAAATTTCAGAGGAATGGTGGCTGGATTAATGCAGTGCCCAAATGGCAGGAATTCATCAAGGAATGAGGTCTGTACTCAGAAGGATTCCCTGTTGCTCAGATCCCAGTCCTCACTTCACCCCTGCTCCAGGGCCAGCAGCTGCTCACGCCGTGCCAAGGGCAGCGCTAATGGGAGCTCAGAACATAAAACTGCCCAGATCCAGCTCTGAATGGCACTACAAACAAACCAGGAGACGCTCTGAGAGCACGGCAAGGTCCCGGGAATGAAAGTCCTGCTCATCTGTGTGTAGATAAAAACAATCTTTGCAGAGGTGAAGGAGCGAAGCCACGCAGCATTTCCACTTCTCTCATCTGCAGTGTTTGTTCTGGGCCCCCACAGCCCTCAGAGAGGCTTCAGCATCTGAGGAAAACAAATTTCAGTGCGTCCCTTTGAATAATCCTCACTGAGTCATCAATTTAAAGCCCCAATTCCTATTAGCACTTCTCCAAAGAGCTTTGATGAGGTTGTGGCTGCTGGCACCAGGAGTTTGTGGTGCACGTGATGATTCAGAGCTTCTCCCTCCCACAAGCTGATTCCTGCTCCCACGGAGCAGCAGGAATCGCTGTTTGAGGACCAGGAAAGGGAAAGGAGCCCCAGGAAAATCAGGGCCTCATCTGCCACGAGCTGCTCTGCACCAAGAGCGATTTTTATTGATTTTTATTGTGATGCCAGGGGCAGCTCCTTCAGGGCAAGGAACCCCTTCTGCAGGGGGTGTGCACCTGCATCCCCTGCAGCCTGCACAGGGGAATTATTGCCTGGAGCTGGCAGCCCCCAGAGCTGCAGAAATGGCTGTAAATCCTGGGAGCTGCCGTCCCTCAGCTCATGGATGGGCCCAGCACAGGAACTGCCTTTGCTGGCATTGCCAGGCAGGGTGTGGCGGTGGCAGGGTGTGACAGGGGCAGGGTGTGACAGCGGCAGGGTGTGACAGGGGCAGGGTGTGACAGCGGCAGGGTGTGACAGCGGCAGGGTGTGACAGGGGCAGGGTGTGACAGGGGCAGGGTGTGACAGGGGCAGGGTGTGGCGGTGGCAGGGTGTGGCGGTGGCAGGGTGTGGCAGTGGCAGGGTGTGGCAGTGGCAGGGTGTGGCGGTGGCAGGGTGTGGCGGTGGCAGGGTGTGACAGGGGCAGGGTGTGGCGGTGGCAGGGTGTGGCGGTGGCAGGGTGTGACAGGGGCAGGGTGTGACAGGGGCAGGGTGTGGCGGTGGCAGGGTGTGGCGGTGGCAGTGTGTGGCGGTGGCAGGGTGTGACAAACCAACTCCACTGAGCAGCCTTGGAGGTCAGCAGGTTCTGCTGCTGCTGCTGGGGGATGCCCTGGGCTCTGTCACCAACAGGAAATTTTAAATGAGGTTCTGTGACAGGAATGAGCCTGGCAGGGCTGGGGCTGCTCCTGGGGTGCTCAGGGTGGGTGGGGGAGCTCGGAGTCAAAGAGCAGAGCTGGAGAGGGGATCCGGGGCAGTGGGAGCAGGGATGGGAGCTCTGCAGGAGCCAGAGCCCAGCAGGGATTTCTGCTGGGTCTGGGATTCTGGATTTCTGGTGAGATCTGGAGTTCTGGATTTCTGGAGGGGTCTGGAATGCTGGATTTCTGGAATTCTGGATTTCTGGGGGATCTGTGATTCTGGATTTCTGGTGGGATCTGTGATTCTGGATTTCTGTTGGGGTTGGAATTCTCCTCCCCAGCCCTGCCCCCCCTGCCAGAGGAGGAGGAGTGAGGGCGAGCTGTGCCCTGGCTGGAGGTGGCAGATGGAACTCAGCGAGGCATCCTGAGAGGAGAGGGCTCCCTGACCTGCTGCAGCCTCCCCTCTGAGGCTGGCTTCATTTCCTGGGGCAGAAAATGAGAATTGCTGGAAGATGCTGCAGAGAAATGAAGGTCCAATGATCCCCAATTTATTCTCGGTCCCACTGGCAGCCTGGCCTTTATGGCAGAGTATCTTTAATTAGATTTTGAGTTTCCTCTTTGGAAGACCACAGGCTCCAGATGGCAGGTGAGCTCATCCCCTCACCGATTCAGGGACCTTGGCCTGCTTTCCTTCTCCTCAGCTCTCCCTGTTCCAATGCAAGCAGGGTGAAACAGCAGAGCACGAGGAAGGGATTAACGAGGAGGGAAAAACATCAAGTGGCAGAAATGGGAACTGGCTCTCAGCTCTCCCAAAGGGATTGGGAAGAGGGTGCTTTTATCAAATGAAAAAAAACCACCTGAAAAAAAACATCAACCTCCACATGTACTGCATGAAAAACTGATTTCTCACAAACAAGGCCTGGAAGGAGAGGAGTCCTTATGGCTGGGACGAGAGGAGGAGCTCCAGTGGGAAGCGTGGAGCAGCATGTCCAGGGCTTTGTCACCTGGAGAGTCCCAGTCAAAGGTGACAACGGAGGCCTGTGCTCTCAGGGGTGGCTGGGCCCTGCCAGAGGCTGAGGTGAGCTCCAGTGAGGAACGGGGAGCAGCATCTGACAGGGCTTTGTTGTCGCCCTGATTTTTAAAGATTCTCTAAGCCTTCTGATGTTTACATTCTTGTATCGAACTTTCTCACTCACTTCCTGTAAACAACTCATTGTTTTGAATTCTTTTATAGAGGAGACGTTTGATGGGCTGCTGGTTTGTGCAGTGTCCCAGTCAAAGAAAAACCATAAATGTGGAGACAAACGGAGGCCTGTCGTTCTCGTGTCCAGAGGATGCTGGGGGCAGTCCCAGCCTGTGCTCCCAGATGCTGGGCTGAGGCTGAGGCACACCTGCAGGGCCCCCAGCCCTGCCCTGGAGCAGGGGGTGCTCCAGGTGACACAGCCTCAGCCAGCCCAGCATCTGCCCATGCCCTCCTGCAGGTGCTGCTGCCTCCCCAGGGATGGAGAACGTCCCCAGCAGGGAATCAGAGATGAAATCCCACCACAAGCTCCTCAGAACAGAAGAATTCTCCTCGTCCTTTCCTGGTGGGGCCATAAAAAGCCGAGCCCAGGGCACGTTCCAGGCCTGCTCCTTCCAGAGGGAAGCCTGAGCTCATGGCAAGTGCAAATGAGCAGATCAGGAACTCCCCCTGCTCCAGCTCTGACACTGCTGTCATTTGCATGGCAAAATTCTGCTGATTTCACAGAGAGTTTCTCAGCACGGATTGTTTGACACCCAGACTGTATGTTAGGGAATAAATTATTTTGTTCTGTTCCGAACTGATCACAGTCATGAATTCTGATTTGCTGACACCGAGTCCCAAACAAAAGCACAGAACCTTGTCTAATAGTGCTCTGAAAAGGGATATTCAGGAAATATTAACAAGTTTCATATGGAAATTTATGTAAATAGAAACCATAACTCAGTTGAAAAGATTCAGTTGAATGTATAGAAAGAGTCTGAAAGCCAAGGTTCTCATGATAAAACATAAATTGAGACTTAGTCTTTACAACCCAAATGTTGTGCTTTCTGGTACAGAACAAAGAAGGGAAAAGCAGAAGCGTCGCTTTAATTAAAAAGTGAAACATTTCCCAGTTTGGAGTTTAGGATCTGCAGTGGGGCACTTTTCCAGGATTGGGAACGGAGCCTTTCAAATGGCATCTCTGTAGGAAAAACATTGCAGCATCAATGTCCCTGGGCAGGGACACCCCCCTGGTGGCACAGGGACACCCTCCCCTGTCCCAGGAGCTCCCAGCCCTGTCCAGCCTGGCCTTGACACTGCCGGGGATCCAGGGGCAGCCCCAGCTGCTCTGGGCACCTGTGCCAGGGCTGCCCACCCTGCCGGGGAGGATTTCTTCCTGATATCCTGTAAATATATACTGCTCTGTTTCAGTTTGAGCCATTCCCCTTCTCCTGCCAGTCCATGTCCCTGTGGGAAGTGCCTCTGCAGGATTCTCCGAGCCCCTCTGGGCCCTGGGGTCCCCTCTGGCCTCTGGGATCAGCCACTCCCACCCCAGCAGACAGCCAGGATCCCCAAGATCTCCTGAAGAGATCAAAGAGAAGACCCTGAGCTTTCCTTGGTGCTGGACACCTTCCTTAAGGTGATTTCCAGCCTTCCCCAAGCCAGCTCGCCCATATCTAGCCTGAGCTTTGCAAAGACCATGTATTTTAATTAAAGACTTTAATTAGTTTGCCCATAATCTGTCAGAGCTCTCATGCTGAGACATAATTAATGTCTTACCTCTACCTTGCAACTTCCACTATGCCTGTGCCTTCCAAATAAATCTGCTCTTGTGTTTGAAGGGACAGAACAATGCCAGCACTTGGCACTTCCTCCTGCTGCTGCTTTTATCAGGGGGCTTTCTCTGGGGCTGTCCGAAGGGCAGGGAGAGCTCTGTGTGTGCTCAGCAGCTCGCAGGGTTGAGCCTCCAGCACACAATCAATATTTATAAATTATGCTCCAGCCTTAAGGCAGCCTGGGACGGTCTGGGGGTGCTGGGCTTTGTTTGGTTTCCAGAAGAAAACACCAGAGGCTGGGGTCTGAGGGATGCTGGAAACCAAACTTTAGACACTCAAAATTCAAAGACGAGCTCTCCTGAACAGCTCAATTTCCATTTTGGCACTGAAAAAAGGGTTTGCATTGTCAGGATTGCAGCACGTTGGGTCTGAGGCTTAACTGCCTGAGCCTTCAAGGAGCTTTTAGCTCTGGGTGATCTCTGCCTGGCGGGACTTGCAGCTCCTTTACAACTGAATCACCCAGAGTCAGCTCAGCACGGCACAGCTGGGGCAAGAATGGAAGGAAAAGGGGTGCAGGATGGCACCATGAGCATCTCTGCTGTCCTGCTGAGATCCTGGCTGCTCCCTGGCTGTGGAGAACCCATCCCTCACCCCCCTCCTGCCTGCCCTACTGCTCACCCATCCTGCACTTCCTCAGCCCTTTATTGTAATTAATTAACGATGAGATCCTATGGCTGGGCTGCTAACGAGTCTCAGCTCCCTCCCACGGGCTTATTTTTCTTCCCCCTCCAAACTGCCATGTCAGAGTGAATCGCTGTTGCCTGTGTCTTTGTCAGAGAGCAGGGTACCAGCACCCCCAGCCCAGCTCGGCCTGTGCTCCTGCTCCAGCCTGCTTCTGTCCCTGTCCCTGTCCCCATCCCTGTCCCCTCCATCCCTGTATCCCTGTCCCTGTCCCCCCATCCCTGTCCCCATCCCTGTCCCCACCCTGTCCCCATCCCCATCCCTGTCCCCATCCCTGTCCCCATCCATCCCTGTCCCCATCCATCTCTGTCCCCATCCCCCCTACCTGTCCCTGTCCCCACCCTGTCCCCATTTTGCCGAGCAGAGCAGGGAGCTCTCTCCCATCTCCCATCTGTCTTCCTTCAGTGGCACGAGCCGCCGGGGCCCTGGATGCCCATCCTTGTTCTTGCTCCGAGTTCTGGTGCTGGTTTTTGTCCGAGCTGTTCCCTGAGCCCCTCCTGATCCGGAGCAGGGCCGTGGGGCTGGAGCAGAGGCAGCGTTCCCGAAGCGGGCGCTGCGAGGAAGAGCGAGCGATTCCCCGAGCATCACTCAGGAACTCTGCTGTGATTCTCTCGCCTTTGTTCCAGCTCGTGTTAAACATGTTTGTGTCAGGCAAACAACCCACATTAGATGGAATTTCACACCACTCAAAGCATCAGCGTCTGCAGCCTTAATGTGCATTATGTTCAAACATGCAACGTAATCCATCACAACCCCTGCAGACCCTCCCGCCTGATCCGCTCCCGGCTGCCTCCCCGCAGCACGTAGCCAGCCTTCTGTCGGTGCCTCTTTTCATTATTTGGAAACAGCGGAGCAGATTCGCAGGCAGTGTTCGCTATCGCGGCTCCTCTGGCCGCCTGCCCGTGGATTTCTCCCAGCGCCGGGGCCCTGCCGGCTGCTGGCTGGAGCTGCGGCTGAGGATCACCCCGGGGCTTCATCCCCAGGGGCTGACCGAACCTCTCTCATCGCACCCTGCAGGCTGGCAGGGCCTGCCCTCCCCGACTCGCCTGCCAAAAATCCGTTCTTCTCCGGAGGAAAGCGTTTGGGAATTGCAGAAGGAGGGAAGGCGGCTCTGGGGAGCCCGACCTGGGGCAGCATTGCTGATGCTCTGTGGGGCTGGCAGCTCTGAAAAGATCAAAATGGACTGGGAAGGGGAAAAAAGCTTTGGTTTCGTTTGCAGGATTTAATGCAAGCAGAGCCAAAACCAACAACCCCAAACCTGCTCCAGCAGGGAGGAAAATCTGTGTTTGGGGTGAAGAGCAGGGACTCCTCAGAAAAGGAAACTGCAATAAGCACCAGGGACGCTTTGGATTATAACACACATTGAATTTGATTGTATAGGCTGTGAAGCATTAATTTAGAGAGCAACACTGCTGAAAAGCACACTGGTCTTCACTGAGAAGGCTTTCCTTGCAAACACAATTTTGAACCGTTTTTGAGTCTATCTGGCTTTTCTGATAGAAATAGCAGGAAATATTGTGGCATGTCTAATTTTGTTTTTCACTGGAGACTTAATTTTTTTCCTTCAAACTCATTTTTTTTAGCCCAGCCTCCCCATCTCAGTTCATTTTTTCGCAGTGCACATCTTCATCTCTCATCAGTCAGCGCTCACCACTTAGCGCATCAACATGGCAATTTCTGCAAATCAGAAAGCAAAGCCATTAACATTTGAAGTGGAAATGTTGAGTTTCTGATCATTAAATAGCTCAGAAATGTAGGAAAAAATCACCTCCCTCTCCTCTGGACCAAAGCTCCCAAATAAATCCCTCAGGTGAAGGGGTCAGGATGAGTTTGGGTGCTTCTCAGAGTGAGCTCAGAAACTTCAGTTGCACATTTTAATGTGTGTGATTTAGGAAAATATGGTCCATTCATCTGCTTTGCATTAATCTGAATGACTGATTAAAAATACAGGTTGAGATATTACAGCCACTAATAATTTCTCCACATGGCTGGCTCTCAAGGGATCGAGGGAAAATTGGGAATAAGGCTTTTTATCAATTTCCACAGGCAGCTTTGCCATAATCCTTTTATTTCATCGAGAAACGCGTTTGTTTGTAGACGTTTTATTTGTTTAGCAATTTCCCTCTTTTTCTTAATCTTTTCAGCAATTATTTCATATTCTACAAATGTTTAAACTGTTTTAATTCTTCATAAGAGTTATTCCGTTTCACTTTGTCCTTTTCCCAGTGAGCTTCAGCTCCTTTCCCAGCCCCTCAGCCTGGTGTCCTGCTGACCATCCCTGGTATTGCCCAGGAGACTCAGCTGCCATTCAAGCCTCAAAATTAGGAATAATTTCCTCTGGTTTCCCCCGGTGCATTGTTTGTTCTTCACCTGCTTTTGTGGGCTCGTTTGGCCCTTGACTCCCTGGCCTCGTGGTCAGAACTGAACACTTTTCTGTGTTTGTAATCCCTCACCAGCTCGTCCTTCAGCACGGTTTTTAACTTCCTCCGGGTTCTGCATCCGAGAAAATAAGCAGAATATTGAGTAGGGAAAGAGATGTTTCATTAACACCACCACTGACATCACAAATATATCTTCTAATTGCTCCTCTAAAGGTGAAATCAATAGCTGGGCTGAGAGGTTTCTAAAAAATTCCACATGCCATTTTTATTGGAGATGAATGTTGCTGAGGATTGGAGAGCTACTGTTTGCATGAGTGATTTGCCCAATTTGCTGCGTGTTACTCATAAATCTGGGAAGGGGAAAAAAAAAGTTATGTTGAGCTCCTCTCTTACAAAAACACGGGCACTGGATCAGTGAGAGGAGGAAAAACAGAACCAGTGAAAGCCATTAGAGCTGGCTGGGCTTCTGCTGATTCCCTCCTTGGATCTTCCACTTTAGCAGCTCACAGAATCCATCTGCTGCTGCCCCTGAGCTCCCCACGCCGTGTTTGGGTGGGGAGGAGGAGAACACAGCCAGCACGAGTCCAGGGAGGAGCAGGATCTCCCCTCGCCACGTGTGAGCAGTGAGCTCCCTCTCCTCTCCTCTCCTCTCCTCTCCTCTCCTCTCCTCTCCTCTCCTCTCCTCTCCTCTCCTCTCCTCTCCTCTCCTCTCCTCTCCTCTCCTCTCCTCTCCTCTCCTCTCCTCTCCTCTCCTCTCCTCTCCTCTCCTCTCCTCTCCTCTCCTCTCCTCTCCTCTCCTCTCCTCTCCTCTCCTCTCCTCTCCTCTCCTCTGTCACAAGCTCAGCACAAGCCTGTCCTGAACACTCTGAGATGGTTTGGAACCCTCCAGGCTCTGCTGTGGCAGTGCCTGCAGCCTGGCAGGGACCTGCCACGGGGGAAGCTCAAGCTCCTGCTCCTCAGAGCCTGGCGGAGGAGAAGAGAGGGCTCTGCAGAGCAGAGCTGCTCAGCTGGGTGTCCGCAATGAGAACGGGCTTTTGGGAGGGTTAAAAATGCAGCCCTGGGGCAGGGCTGGTCAGAGCTGGTCCTGGAGCCCCTCCTGCCCCAAAGCTGCCCGGTCATCTCCAGTGCCCAGGGCACGGTGCCCAGCTCTGTGCTGGGTGGAAACGCCACCCCCAGGCCTGGCCACGGAAGGGTGGGGGGATTGGCTTCCAGGAGGGCTCCAACCTGGGGAAGCTGTTTAATCTGCTCAGTGCAGGGGCAGCAGCGGTGGATGGAAATCAGGAGGGCTTTGCTTACAGAGGCAGCGTGGGGGCAGGCTCAGAGCTGCTGACCCAGCTCCATCACAGGTGACCTCTCTCCGTGGAGCCCCCGCTGCCAATCGTTCGCTTTGGTTGTTTGCGTTGCCTGAAACCACTCATTTCAGCACTTGCATAAATACAGCTCCTGCTGCAGAGACCTGGGGGCTCTCAGCGCTGGCGTTGTGATTGCAGGGAAATGTCACGGTCCCCGCGCCGCGCCAACGCCGCAGAAGCGCTGCTCCGGCTCCCGCAGGCGAGCTCGGGCTGGCACAAAGGCAGTGTGCTCAGTCTCGCTGCCCAGGGAAAGCTGGGGCTCCAGGGGGTGACAGCTGCTGGCCCAGGGGATGGAGGCACAGAGCTGTCAGGAGTTCCGTGGGTTTG